>NW_003805465.1:1627276-1636079 GCF_000255335.2 Galendromus occidentalis
CCGATCGAATTCCTCGGATATCATTCGAACAGCGAACTCCGAAGTCGAGAATCGAACCGCTCATCCACCAAGATTCACCGATCCATCGAACTTTGGAAAATTTTGTTTGAGTCGGATCTCCGAGTAGGGGCAGTCGAGTGAGACGCTCAACTCATGCCCCCGAGATGTTAAGGACTCTACAGGATGTCCGTTCCTGACTGATTCTATATTAGTGTTAGTTTTGCGGTCCTCTCATTTTATGTGCAATTTAATTCTATCGAGACGGAGTTCTCTCTCTCTTTCTCTCATTCTAGGTGCAATTCTATTCCATCAAGACGTTTTCCTCGACCCCCTTGAATCGCAACGAGAAATCTCCCCTCCTTCTCGCCCAAAGACAGTTCCATCATAGGCGCACCCCCAGATGGCCGGGTTGACGCCGTGGCCGGGTTGACGCCGTGGCCGAGTTGACGCCGTGGCCGGGTCGACGGCGTGGCCGGGTCGACGGCGTGGCCGGGTTGACGCGCTCCGAGGAAATCGACATGGATATCACTCCTATCCGTAAGTTCCATTCCTTCGAATTCGTTCGAGAGGTCCAGAGAGTCTCTTCTACGATATGAGATACACCTGACAATTCAAATTTCGACGTGCCCAGGGGTCGTCCTGTCCCGACTGTAGGAAGTCAGTGTGAGCAGCGAGCACCTCAGGGGAAAACCACTGAATGTTGAAAGATGTGTTTCGTAAGAGGTTGACTCGAGTTTCTGGCTGCGCGGCTCCTCCCGGAAAGCGATAGATCTGACAGAAATGCTCGTTTGAGGAAAAGACAGGCTATTGGCCTCAGCTAGGTTTTGTAATAAAACTGCCGCAACGAGCAAGTCGTCTACGGAGACGTTCCCTGATGTTAATGGTTCATAAGCCATCGGGTCTGTGTCCTACCCTGGGAACGTCCTGGGAAATGAGCTCGCTCGGGCTGAATGCTGAAGAAACTGTGAGATCGACGCGCCCGCTGCCATGCAGCTGTATTTATCTAGGAAGAAGTATGAAGAGAAGTTCTTCCCCAGAACCCCGTGTGATTCCAAGGAGGGGGCGGCTGTCAGAACGTTCCCGCGTCTGGTGCGAGAAAATACTTGCGTCGACGACTCTGCGTTTTTCCCCGATCTAGCGATTCCAGGTAGAGTGGGAACCCTTCCAGCTGCGAGCAGATAATTCATGGGACGATCTGCCCCACCGAATGAGAGTACGCTTGTATCCGATGCGCTGGCGACCCGAGCACAGAAATCGTAGAGAAAAGAATTCATCGTGGGACAAGTATCCATCGGCGCAAGGTCCGCCGAGAATCGCGAGAGGCTGCCATTGATTTCCGCAAACGCTGCGAAGCCGAGGATCACCTGAGTTCTTCGAGCATCATCACCATCATCGTAGTCTCCGAATCCCGACAGAAAATATGAGGCAGAACCACGTGAATTGACCCCCTAATCGGGATCAAAAGCGTTCTCACGTCGACAAGGAGTATCCCAGGAGAATTCTGCGGAGCGTCCTCGCATTTATCACCGGAAAAATTGTTTACCTGCCCCCCAGAACAAGGTCAGCTCGTCGGCTGCAACGATCAATATTGAACAGGCTCGAAATCACGTTTTCATTGCAGACATTCTGAACAAAATGAGGCATGCCGCTCCCCTGAGGAGAAACCATTCGCCCTCGAGGGCTGGTTGGTTCCCCCGGAAATGCCGCGAGCGCATCCCGGCTGCTCGAAAGATATTAAATTGCATGCATGACTGGCAATACTATGACGGTGAGGCGGTGAATTCATGGCTGCATTAAATTTGAATAAAGTCCTTTATAGCACCCGCCCGGTCAGCTCAGCCGCCGAGCGTGCGTCGAGGCGAAGTGAACGATATCGAGCGGGAACGAGCTCCAAGTTCCCCGTGAATTCCTCATACGGGTTTAGAAAGGGTCGACTAAGCCGACAGACTTACAGGTAGCTGTTCCTTGATGTAATTCCAGAGTTGGTGCTACTCACCGCTTTGCGTTCCGAAATTGCACTAATGAAGCGTTGACGGCTCCGATGGGGGATGTTCACGCGGATCCAGGTTTGAGTTTCTACTGTGGGGCTCCTCCTCGCGGACGCTACCCACTAAGAAACCCCCAGTGTCCGTGTATCCGACGCCGTCTCCGGTATCACCGGCTTCCATCAGTGATAGAACGGGGTCTCAAAGCGGTGTGTTGTTTGCGGGGGCATCCCGAGAGTTGCGGAGGTTATGCTTGGTTGTCTGCCGAGATCTATAGCACGTACCGGTCATTGATAGAGTTGCGATATGAGAGGACACGACCTTTTTTGTCCACTTTGACCGTTTCTTTGGGGTTTTCTCGGAAATGTCCGCCTTCGGAATTTTCGAGCTATTTTTCCGCCGACGGCACCGAGGTCTCGGCTGCACAAGCGTGAGCCAGAGGCGCCGGGGGCTGGGTCGGAAACTTTCTTCTCAGCAAATTGTCTCTGAACGATCGTTAAGGCATCGAAGTTCAGTCGATTGTTGCTTATTAGGAAAATGGTTGGAGAGTCGAATCAATTTTATGGAAAGGGCAAAAAAACAGGGAATAGAGTGTCCGCTTCTGGTGTCCGCTTTCCGTCCCGATGTACGCGCGGACATTGTTCTTTCTTCGGGGAAGAAATGACCTCTCATATCGCAAGTCTAGTCATTGAACAACTTCTGTGAGCCCTCGCAGGGAACTTCACAAATAATTTATGATGCGTTCTCCTACTTGGGAATATGACGAGAGTTCTGCAGTCGTCGAACCAGTGGGCGCCTCAGACGGTCAGAATGTGGGATTCTGACAGCTTCGAGCTGCGCCATTTTTCGATTCAGTATATGCATCTTCATAGTTCTCGGCCCTAGCGTTGTATGTCCTCGGGACATCGCTGCGACTGCATTCTGGATTATGAGTACGCAGAAATCCCGAGAACCGATGTTACGGTTCGAATTCAATCGAGACCTTCCCGTCGCCCTTTCGGAGCGGAAGAATCTCGTCGGAGTGCTATCAAGGCTTGTAGATACATGCACTGCAAGAAGGGAAATCTCATTCGATCAAAGCCGTCAGATCTTATATGTTCCAGAACACAACTCAGCGCTTGATGAGAGGAAAAACAGGCAATGTTTCGTCACGATTGACGGAAACTGCAGGATGTTCCGCTGTCAATTGTCCTCCGGGTTGCACCCTCTAGATGGGGCTGTCCAACATTATCAGTCAGAGCATCTTATGGGAGAAAACTTCGAGCCTTCCCGGGGTTATCGTTGTGATCCTTCCCTGATGTTCCCCGTGATATGTTGTCAACGAGCAAGCGTCCTGAATGTCAACAGATACTTTCACATATAACTTAAGCGGAGAATTCTCCGGTTTCTCTTTTTTTGGATTCTCCGTATATTTGCTCACCGGCTCCGGAGCTGTGCTATCGAATAGAAAACCAGAGGGGAACCCGGACAGCCGGTCAGTGAAAGACACGCACCACTGCTGTCAAGATTTATGTATGCAGAAGCGGACACCACAGGCAGAAGCGTACACATAAAATTGAGGGGTTGGGAGGGGGCAGGTCGAATCTTTCTAGGGCCAGGGTCCCACGGTGATGACGCGCCTTCCCAGAGGCTATTCTTAAGCACAGGAACCAAAAAGTTTTGCGCCATCCCTCCCTGTGTAAGCCACTGACTACGGAAATAGACTCATGAAAGGACCTGCCCTAATGGGAGCGAATTCCGCTCCGAATCTTGTCCTGGGGTGTACTCTGTCTGCGAGCGATCCTCGTCTTTGCGAGAACTGTGCTGGGGGGAAAATGTGAATCTAGTCAACATCTCCAAGAACGGTTGAAGTGCGCGCGAATCGACTTCAGACATTGTATCAGCGATGAGCCAGCACTCCAAAACCCCGCGTGCATCCCTGGCTTTCCCCGGACCTCTTTCTCAGCCTAAGCCCGGAGCCGATGACAGGGGAGTCCTGGAAAGTGCCGAGCTCCAATGTCGGAAGAACGTCACGCCCTCGAAATCGAGCCATTTCCATGCCTTTCTCCGCTCTAGTCGGCGACGAGCTGGCGAACTAAGCCTAGAATGATCGTGATAGAGGTATTCTGATAGTTCTTTTAATATGTGCACATGGGTACGTAGGTTGTCACGATGAACAAACTTGAGCCCCGAGCTCGAATTTCGCTCCTTGAAAACGCCTGATTGAGAGCGGATTTCGGCTTGGAACCTCAGTGGTCGTTTTCGAAATTCGCTCGATCCGGCCGGTGGAACCACGTGACAAGTCTGACTCCCAAAAATTGAGTCTTGAGTGGGAAACTCGTCTTTTCGTACTCCTCAATAACTGAGCGACCATTCGGTGGTCTGGTCGTTCCCTAAGGAATCGTCTTCGTTCGATCACTCGATGGAGCGTCAAACAGACCGGACCTCTGAAGTTCTTAATGAGGCATTAGCTAAGCTCCAGTTTCGCTCGAATTGTTCCCAAAGTTTCGCAACTCGATATAGTGTCATAAGCCCTCGAATTCCCTGAGCCATCGAATGAGGCGTCCCGATCCTGCAAATGTTCCAACCATACGATTCAGAATTTCTGAAACGTCATTTTTTTGTGGAAAATTCCTGATACCCGACTCCGACGCCTAAGCCATCCATTAGGCTCCCGAAGCAAAGTTTAATTTCGCTATCCAGTGTCTCGTAGGTTCAGTGTCTCGCAGGTTTGAGAATGGAGCCGCTGATCATAGCCGGAAGCAACGCAGCTTAGGGAAGACTCTGTAATTCAAAAGGATCCTTCTGGCCTTCAGGGATCTAGGTCGGGACTTGAGTAATGCGATGTATTCGACTTACACAGGACTTCCAGACTCCAGAGCATTCCGAGAAGGAGGTTTTGGAAGCGATCAATGTCACACCAAGGTGTGGGGCGAATCGAGAGAGGTTGCTTCTTTGTGTTCGTTCTCGCTTGGCCTGTTTTGTGCATTCAAATAGCAAGGTTTCGCACCGATCAGACCAAAACATCCAAAATAGACTCTAAGGACAAAGGTGATCAAGGACAAAAACAACCTTGGTAACGATTTTGCTGCTCCTCGGGGCCGGTCAGGATCATCAGTGAGGTCCTCCCCTCAAGCCAACGGCTTGCCGTGGTCCCGGGCTAGATCAGCGCCGAAAGTTTTTGCGTCTGTGGCTTTTTTTGCAATATCAGAAAGTGCGTGGTGACATTATTGATTCTTGGGCCCACATCTGCGTCGGGAAAATTCTCGGGGAATTGCTCGGAGACCCGGATCAATCGATGAAATTGGCGCAGACTTGAGCGGTCGTCTTTCCGAGAACAGTGCTCGGATGTGCTTTCGAGATGAGTTGACCCCGCCAAAATTAACACCTGCCATCGCAGGCGGCCGAAATCGAGATCCCGACGAAAGTATGCGCCTGGGAGCCGTGCCGGTTCGAAGCGGCGATTTGGTCGAGGGGCGGGCGCCCTCTCATGAAATCGTTTTCGGTCGTAGGCTCGAGACAGAAAACTTTCCCCCCTTCCCCACCCCCCCCTGATCGATCATCTTGAAGCTAGACTCTCCTTGGCGGAGGATATCCAAGATTAACATCGCAAAACTCTAGAAATATCCGAAAGTCGGATTTAAGGGGGATGAGTAGATACCAGCCGCTCATGGCCGAGTGGACTTTGTTCGAGTATTCGCCTCGCTTCCGTCTGGCGAGGAGTGTTATGGAACCGAATATCCAGATCCTGAACTGATAATCCACGACCTGAACCTCTCGAACTCTCGACTACTCATTCGTAGATAAGAGACCCTCATGAGCTTCTTTACGGGATCGGAAACGAGCTACATCCTACTCTGAGCCCTTCCGAGTCTCGAAATTCGTGATCAGTCCGGAGAAAGTCCCGAATCTAATCGAATGATCATGTTACTCCGCGAGACTCGCCGTGTCGGCGCTTGGAGCTCGGGCTGTCACTGACTTCTTCCGTCGGGCACGTTCTGAGCCAAGAGACACTCCTGTTCAGGGAATGATTAGGGAAACGGTTTTAGTTCATCCGACTCGGAGACCGAATTCGGGCTCCGCTCCCCGAGCTATTTCGTCTTGATTTCTTCTAGGATCGATCAGGCTTCGAGAGCAGTATGTAGCCTCGGAATCGTGTGCCTGAATATTTATAGACAACTCGAGTAGAGCTTCCGCTGCACGACCGGGGGAATCGCACGATGTGGAGCTGTACCACTGAAAGTTTCCGTTACCGCGACATCGATTTAGTAGCAGCTGTCACGTATGAGAGATTAAACAGATAAGGATCCTACCCAGATATTACGCGTACACACCAAGTATCGCATGACGATGTCACCCGCTCGTCTCAGCCATGGAACTTTTCCGAGAAAACGGAAATCAAAGCAGTTCGGAGCGAACATCGAGGGAGACCGAGAATTCAGAGAATGATTCGACAAATCTGTGTGAGACATTTTCACTTGCCGCCTCCAACCTGGGGCGGCCTGGATCGCGTCTCAGGCAGTGGTTCCTTTTTTTCAGAATGCGGTTCTACGTTCATCGTTTGTCCCATACAGATCTCCATTCCGGTAATTCTGCATGATGTTTTCGCCCCACGAGATACCAGGACTCGACGCTTAGCGTGATTTACCGCGCGTTCCTCATTTGTGTGGACTCTTCGTTCTGCACGACGGTAAGCATCTCCGAAAATTTCCACGAGCACCGGCGAGCCGGCAGCTTGGGGAGTCTGCATCCGACATTCACTCGTGTCGGAGCCTATTTTTCGGAGCGCTATTTTCGATGGCGCAGCTCCCGGAAGATGTACTTTCGATGGATCTCCAATTGCCTCCGTATTCTTCCTCTAATAGCGAGTCGTTTCCCCAGTCATACGTTGTTTACTTCGCCCACGATGATACATCGAAGTGCACGAGCACTCCTCCACGATAAGGAAACCCCCACTCTTCCTCTGATGTGTAATATCATCGAGTCATCACATTGGTTTCTCCGCTCGCCGGAACCCCTGGCAACCTCTATATAGAGGAGATCCATTCGAGTTTTCAGCCTGACGCGGCTGATTCTACGTTCATTCACTCCATAGCTCAATGCTAGATCAGCTCTGGCTAGTTTCGGACACTTCGTTTAGAAATGGAGTCGTTTCTTCCTACAATTTTTCTGGAAAGCCTACTATCCGGAGTCATGATTCGAGACCGGATTCCATCCTGGGAATCATCGGACGCACTCTGTGAAGGTCTGCGGCACTGCGGGTTCGAGCACGAATCCCTATCAGGTATCGCAAGGTTCATAAGCTGAAATGCTTCAAAATGTTGGAGTCGTGCCAAGACGAGCGGAGGGATACCGTATGCTATTCAAGCGTGCAACCACAATCCAGTATTTTCGGGCAGACAGCGAAACTCAAAGTCGAGCACTAGGATCGAAATTAGTTACCTCACCGTCGAGCCGTCGAGAAAGCATGATCGAGTGAAGTGACCATCTATAATCATCCGACTCCTCTACGCAAGCCGAGGGACGGTCATTGATGAGCACGTCTGAAGCTCCTCGTGCGAAGTTGCGCTTTTATCCGCGGAAGGCCGCAACAATGCCGCGTCCCCGGGCGGAAAGTGGCTCTACCGTAAGCCCGATTCCCGCTGCCGGCGAAGTTCCTCTGCGATCCGAGCCCTGAGCCCTAATCAACCCGGGAACATTCGCTTTCGGGATCTTTCCTCGGGAGCACTCCCAGTCAGTGATGCCCGGGACGACAATTTCACTTCAGGGATCCTGTCCAGAGAAATAATCCCAGGATGCGAGAAGGGGAGATCTCCGTCAACATAGATTACTCTACATGGGAGAACCCGGCCGCCACCCCAGTCTGATGATCAAGATATGCATATCTCATCCTCCGCGAATCCCTTGATGCGATTGATTGTGCTTGTGATCTGATGTGATCCGAAATCATAACAAACGGAAGAATGCAAGAATCCCGCCTCCACCCCCTTCTCCCTTTGCATCACAGATGAAAAGAATTCCCCCAAGGCCAAATTTCCTTTTTCAAACCTTTCATCGGAGTCAGCCGCTCCTCCTCAATGTCAATACTCCAATGATCTTGTCATCGGAGAAGACTGAAAAGCTTCGAAAGCTTCCCGCTTGAGCAGGGCATCATTGCCAGTGGCGGATCCGGGATTTTTTTCGGGAGGGGCGGTCAATGTATTTCGGGGGAGGGGGGCGATACGGGCTCCGGCCGCTCCTTCAACATGGGAGGTAAAGGAAGATCGGAGCATCACACCGCCCCCCAGCCTGTATACGCCACTGATCATCGCCAGGGATGCAAAGGCTACAAACGCAAATCGGCGCGAATCGCTACGAATCGCCGCGAATCGTCGGGACGACAACGTGCTGCGGAATATACAAAAATTCTGCGGCGCACAGTGGTCAAAAATTGATTTTTAGGTGGACAAAATTATTTTTTCGATTTTCAATGTTTTAAGCAAAAAAGTTACCAAAAAGAGTTGGGAGAAGGTCTTATAGGTATGGATTCGTGTGGGGCCATGAGAACGGAAGCGTTTTGACTTAATACGAACCATGGATTTCTCTCTGGCTTTCGAAAAATGGCCAAAACTTTTAGGGCCGCATTTGGACACTGTACCCAAATGTACCCAGCCTGATTTTTTTTTAATTGCTCGTTAAAACCTCAGCTTTCACGAGGTGATAACCGATTTTTGCGCTTTTTTGTCGCTAAGGGCCTTATTTTCCGGAAAACCACGGAAAAGCCGTAAATGGGCGACGATATCGCTCGAATCGTGATCCCCGAGATTCTGCATTGAGATTATCGTACCCGTGGATATTTG